>NC_079373.1:28102101-28142101 GCF_021018895.1 Seriola aureovittata
TGAGGAGGTGACGGAGTGAAGGAGTGAAGGAGGTGAAGGAGGTGACGGAGTGAAGGAGGTGAAGGAGGTGAAGGATTGAAGGAGGTGAAGGATTGAAGGAGGTGACGGAGTGAAGGAGTGAAGGAGGTGAAGGAGGTGACGGAGTGAAGGAGTGAAGGAGTGAAGGAGGTGAAGGAGGTGAAGGAGTGAAGGAGTGAAGGAGGTGAAGGAGTGAAGGAGGTGAAGGAGGTGAAGGAGTGAAGGAGGTGAAGGAGTGAAGGAGTGAAGGAGTGAAGGAGGTGAAGGAGTGAAGGAGGTGAAGGAGTGAAGGAGGTGAAGGAGTGAAGGAGTGAAGGAGGTGAAGGAGGTGAAGGAAGTGAAGGAGTGAAGGAGGTGAAGGAGGTGAAGGAGGTGAAGGAGTGAAGGAGTGAAGGAGTGAAGGAGGTGAAGGAGTGAAGGAGTGAAGGAGGTGAAGGAGTGAAGGAGGTGAAGGAGGTGAAGGAGGTGAAGGAGTGAAGGAGTGAAGGAGGTGAAGGAGGTGAAGGAGGTGAAGGAGTGAAGGAGTGAAGGAGGTGAAGGAGTGAAGGAGGTGAAGGAGGATCAGAGTGCTGATCCTGCCTCCAACACTCAACTCAGTTCAACTCAACAAACTTTATTGACGACATTTTCATTGTGTTGCCAAAACACAATTACATCATTCAATGGAATTAAATCATCAAAGACAAAATGTCAAAAACAATATTTATATAATATAATACAAAATAATTGTGATAGAATTAATAGAATAAATTGATTATGAAATACAGAAAAAAAAATCTCATAACCACAAGCTACAGATCCCACCTGTTGTGTTTCCCTCCGTTGTCTGTTGTGAGGTCTGTTCACACGCACCTGAAGACACCTGAAGACACCTGAAGACACCTGAAGACACCTGAAGACACCTGAAGACACGTGTCATTGCTGGTGGTGGTGTGCGGGTCACATGACCCGGGTCATGTGACCCGGGTCATGCTCTGAATATGGTTTTATACTTACGTGTTTATGAAGAGTCAGACATGAGCTCATTCTGACTCGTTTCATTTATTTAAGCTGCTGGATCATCACCTGAACTCTGACATGAACACAGGTGAACCTGTCGCCATGGTGACATGTTACTGTACATAAACACACACTGATGTCTGAGAGTCGCTGCCATATCTTCACCAACATCACAACAACAGCTGAGTGGATAAAGCTTCTTCTTCTCCTCCTGTCACCATCACTCCACCTGCAGGGAGGAGGAGGAGGAGGAAGAGGAGGAGGAGGAGGAGGAGGACCTCAGCTCCTCAGACGTGTTGACTGACTGCCACCTAGTGTCACATGTGGGAGCCGTGTGGGACGAACAGATGATCCGGTGTCGAACCTTCTGAACAAACAGACATGGAAATATAAAAACACATGAATCTAAACTTTAACAGTTTGTCTCTGTTACAGTTTTAATTCCCTCGCATCTTATTTAACTTATTAAGTTAAATTACCTCATTATTAAAGGTTCATCTCCTCCTTCTCACTCATGTAAAAATCCACATATAATAATAATAATAATAATAATAATAATAATAATAATAATAATAAAAAACATTGTTTGTGCATCACGTGAAAAGACAAAATAAAAACATGTCAGACGGAACATCTTTATATTTGTGGCTAATTGTAGGAAATTATCACTTGACTGTTTTAATGATTGCACATGTGAACTGGAGAACTCATCAACACATCGTGTTTAATAAATAAATCAATAACCTAAAAACTAAACTTAAACACATACAAACATTTTAAAAGCATTCATGTAAAATGAGATGTAATAATAATAAAAGAATAATAGAAAAAATAAATGAAATAAATAATTCTAATAAGTAATAAATTGATCACAGAACATCAGAGCTGGTCTCACTGAGCTTCTTCTTCTCTGATCTCTATAGAGTTCTAGAGTATAGAACAGCTGGAATCCAGATGTGTCCTACTCTCCTCCTATCACACTCTGCCAGTTTCATACTGCACTGTGATTGGCCCCAGTCTAGCTGTGATGTTATATGTCGTAACTCCTGCAGGTACGTCCAGGTGTGTGTGTGTGTGTGCGTGCGTGCGTGTGTGTGTGTGTGTGTGTGGTGTGTGTGTGTGCGTGTGTGTGTGTGTGTATGTGTGCGTGTGTGTGTGATATATTCAGATTCTCTATCATTTTAAATGGCCTGACTCTCCCTGACAGGCCTCAGTAACAGCCCCCCCCTCGTGACACTCATCTGAATACACTGAGTGAAGCTCCGACAGGTCTGTGTGGGGGGAATCTGCCTATATTACAATGGGGGGGCTCCTGACAGCTGCAGTGAGGTGGACTCGGCCTGGTGAGCAGGAGGTCGGCAGGCATCATGGATTTCACCGACAGGCTGACTCTCTGACAGACACACACTCCGGCTTCTACCTCAGCCTGCAGAGACGGGGGGAGGGGTCAAAGGTCACGGCTGGAAGAAGCGGCAGTGATGGGAGACTGTCACGGCCCAGCAAGCGCTGCGTTGAACTCATTCTGTCCAGACAGTAAAACTCAGCTCCGGCTCCTAAATTAGACCCATCGCCGATTCATGAAAGGCAGATCTGACAGCGAGCCTGTCAAACACCCCCACCCCCCCCCCCCCCACCCCACTCATAAATAAGCCAACATGTAAAGTCAGGCCAGACAAAGGCCTCAAATTGGCCCAACGTCCCTGCTGAAAGATTGTCATGGGTTGAACATCAGCTGAGATGGAGCTGATGGATCCTCACTGGAGACAGTTGAGGAGGAAGGACTGAGATCTTTAAAGAAGGAAAGACACACTGTGAAAACACTGAACTACAGCTGAGAGTACAAAAGTTTCACTTCAAGGTAGAAGAACTCCTTCAGGACAGAGGGGCCCACATTAGTCCAGCCCATCGCACAGGTAACAGCTACCACTCACCTTATTAAATCAATGATAAATCATCTGTCCACAGTTTTTACAGCTTAATTCAGGACTGAAATGTTGCTCATTGGCCCAGACCAGGTCAGACCAGGTATAATTATTATTATTATTATTATTATTATTATTATTAATAAAGTAAGTTCTGTTGTACTTCAGTAAAACTGTGACTCTCAGCTGTAGTTCGTTGTTTTCACAGTGTATCTTTCCTTCTTTAAAGATCTCAGTCCTTCTTCCTCCACTGTGGAGTGAGGATCCATTATTATTACTATTATTATTATTATTATTATTATTATTATTACTAAATACAAACATGTCGTCTTGTTTTTGTTGTAAGTTACATCCATTCACAGCTGGTTTTCAGGTTGTCCGTCTGTCTCACTCTCGTGGACACGATATCTCGGAGTAAATGTGCTACTAAATGTGAAACTTCAGGAGCAGTTAAAAAGAAAAGGTTAGAGTTAAACATTCACACGCAGCCAAACAGACAGATTTTCTTAATGTAGTTTTACAACTGAATTTATGTCTGATTAAAAAGGAAGGAAACAAGCCACTGAAATCAGCTACAGAAGCAAAAAATTTCCAATTCAAAGAAAACTACATTTCCCAGAAGGCCCCCTCACATCGCACATGCGTAGTTGTATCATAACGACATGACGGACTGTTATGTTTTCAGTAGCAACCGTTACTCTGGACTGAATAAAGTCATCGTAAAAGGTAAGAAATGTTTTAAAGTAAGTACGAATTTTATGTTTTTTTAAATACGAAAACACATAAGTCACCACTGTGATATATTAGCTCAATTAGAAGAGCTAGCCGTTAGCTGTGGAGGTGAGCTAACGTTAGCTAACGTAGCTAACTCAGTAAGTTTGAAATTAGACGGAGATAGAAAACAACAAACACTAAACCTCAGTTTTATTTTACCGCCTAAACTTCTCAGACCAACGCTGATGCATTTACTGAACATGAAGTTTTATGTGATAAATTCTACTTCACTTAAAGGATGATACTTTTACAAAGTAACAGGATGGGATGCCAGACACTGTTTAAAATCTGGCATCTTTTCTGCTCACCGACGAAATCAATGGTAAAGATTACTTCATATAAATGACTCATGACGTTAAATAATGTTTAAACAGCATCTTTCAGTTCGGCACATATTCCACTCAACAAGCAGCACGTTTTTCAGTAGAGTTTTACATTTGAGAACCTGAATGCACCGTATTGCTCCGGGCTTCTCAGCAATGATGTCTGCGGCATCCAGAAACTTTTGTTACGAAAACTGAAATAATATGAAAACGAAGAGGCTGTTGAGGAGTGTCAGTGTTCAGCCGAATACATTAGAAGATACAAGCCATCAGTATTAAATATTAGATATTGTTGTTCCGTGTATCCTTTTATCTGCTCAGCGAAATCAGTCTTAAATGATGAATTTTAAAATGGAGTTTGGCCTAATAATATCTCCGTCCACTAGCGACCGGTTTATATGAATTCAGGACTATTTACCGACCCAGTGTTTGACATAATGTGTCTGTGTGTTTACTTTCAGACTGAAATATGTCCACTCTGCTCGATGAGACATCAGCTGATGTCCCGGTTAGAGACATCACAGTCCACCTGTCCCGACTTGCAGCTGGTTCTCAAGGTGTGTGAAGCTGTCTGTCCTCACCACAGGTGTCACTGCAGTAACCACCTTTTGACAGAGTTTAAACCTGATTAATTGTGTTTCCTGTTACTTCCTGAACTGTGTATGGAACTACATTTGAAAACTGTATCTGATATAAATGAATAACATCAAGCCTAAACAAGCAGGAGAATTATTGTAAGTAAGAACCCTGTGCTGGGTAAGATAAGATAAGTTGTACTTTTATTGATTTATGTGGAGGAAATTCAAGTTTGACACAGCAGCACAATAGAAAAAATGTAATAAGAAATAAAATCAGAACAGAAACAGAATCTTAAATAAATAAGATGAATTAGAAATACACATACAATAACTATATATAGACACATGTATGTTTCTGTTTCCTGTCCTGTTCTACCTCACCTGTGTTCTCTAGTCATATCGTTGTTGTAAAGACACTGACATCCACTGTTCATTTCTTGTCATGTTGTTGAATCTCAGTTTATTCATCATCACCTTCATGACTTCAAAATATAAAAACAACAAAACAACAGGTGAGAATATGTTTTTGTTTTTTTCTGGTCACAGACTCGTCGCTGCATCAAAATGCTCGGGCACGACAGGACATCTCTCGGGTGTCCAGGGAGGAGCTGGAGGATCGGTTCCTGCGCCTCCATGAGGAGACCCAGGTCCTCAAACAGCACATTCACAAACAGGATGACAAGATCAAGAAGTGAGACACACACACACACACACACACACACACACACACACCATGCAGAGCTGGACCAAAGGTTTTCACTTCACCGTGAAACACAGAGAAAATCAAATCATTTATTTATTTATTTGGATCCACCAAGGTAGCAGCTACTCTCCTGGTCCACTCAGGTAAACATGACATCATCATCCAAAACAATGTAAATTAAAATAAAAACTAAAACACCAAAAAGGAACATGAAATAAAGACCAATACAAACATAAAAACTAATAATGACAATGACAAGTAGCTGCTACATGTAAACAGTCAGTAAAACATTTGATTCAGCCCAAAAAACTGCAATACCATGAAAACAGCATCTACAGTGACTGAGGAAAGAAAATAAGGAACAGATTCCTCATTAATGATCATATAGTCAGATATTATGTAGGAGACCATGTAATGTGTTCTGTGATAGCAGATATTTCTTTAAACTCTTTTTAAAAAGACTCCTACTTGTTAACTGTGAAATCTCTGATGGTAAACCATGTTTTGTGAAAGTGAAAAACAACCACTTGAAGCCTCGTATTAAAGTCATGACCATCACTACAATATAAAGACTGATGGTTCAGGACATTTGGGATTTTAGACAGTGAAATATTTCCTATTAAACAAAGTAAAGAAAGAACATTCCTTTCCCTCAATGACCAGCCTCACGACGAGACAGTGATCCAAGTGAGTCAGAACTCATGTTTGAACAATGAGAGAAATGCATCGTTCATCACAACACCACATGTGACCAGCTGAAAGTTTTGGCTTTTTAAATGATTTAAACAATTAATCCATTGTTTAAATTATTATAGTTTTACTTTGAACTCTCCTTTATGTTAACATGTCAGAGCACTCTGGTCCTTTTAAAGGCACATTAAAATCACAGTGGTTCAAATCTGTGCAGCACAGATGGAAATATCCTCACTGAGTTCCAAACTCAGAAACTTTGGATCCTACATCTCCCACAATTCAACTTGATGGCATCTGTCATTAGACCACTGCAGACTTTGGAGAGTTCACAGGATGTTGAGTAACAGGGATCATTCCTCTGTCCCCTCCTCCTTCAGGCTGGGCACTAAGCTGATGAGGCTGGTGAAGGACCGAGGTCGTATGGAGCAGCTGGCGGCGGGGGGGGCCCAGCCGGTCTTCAGGGTCCGGGATGTGGAGATGGAGGAGGTGATGGAGGAGCTGCAGGAGAGGGTCCGGGGGCTGCAGGCGGAGAACGAGGGACTGAAGCAGCGGCTGCTCGTGGCCAAACAGCAGCTGATCAACTCCCAGAGCAGGAGGCTGTCACCGTACGGACACGTCCAGTCCAGAGTCAACTCTGGACTGAAGAAGCTGAGGGACGACTCCCCCTCCCCCCCTCACACACGACCCAAGAGTGAGACACATGTTTAATATTTATGACCTGTAAACTTATCTTAACTCATGAAGCATTGTTGACGTGTCAGAGAGGTCAGAGGTCACATGTTTACTTCACTGTCACTGAGTTTCTGGGGCCAGTTCCACAAAACACCTTAAGTTTCCAAGTTAACTGCCCCCTGGTTTTGACTCAGACCCGGTTCTGACTCAGACCTGTTTGGGACTCGGACCCGGTCTGGACGTCACTGGCACAGACCTTTGTGTTGAACAGACTCTGGTTTCGTCTCCTGCAGGTACGAGGAGCCTGGAGGGGGGGGGTCGACCTCCGACCGGTCAGCTGCCTCGGTACGGACACAGTCTGCTGGAGGAGGCCAGAGCCGAGATCCGCAACCTGTGAGTGCAGCGGTCCGTCAGACGGATCACCACACATCAAACACAGAGTCCACCTGCCTCCAGCTGTTACAGATGTTCTATATGTCTTTATTTAAACTGTCATTGATGTCGAGTAGATAAAAACACCAGTTATAATTAAAACAAGCATAGAAATACAATTAATAGATAATGTGATGACAAGAGTCAATTAAATCAATTAATCAATCAATGTAATCAGTCCAGTCGAGGGCCATTAATCTTTATTTTATGTTTTTATTCGTCTTCCAACGACCATGGAAACAAGATAATCCAGATCAAAGGATTATTGTGCCGCGTTCTGTTTCACAACTCATTTCAAACACATGTTTTTTCAGTCATCGTGTTTAATAATCCTGATCTCAATATTGATCAAAATAATGGTGACGATGATGATGGAGCAGCTCTGGTCCAGATGTTTACAGAGGCAGAGACACATCCAGTCCTCTGCTCTGTGTCTCCGTCTCTACAAGCTGTTGCCTTCAGTCCAAATAACCACAACATTAGAAGTTATTAAAGTACATCTCTGAAGAACGGATGTTTTGGAAACATTGACCGGTTGTTGTTTGTGTGTGATCCAGAGAGAACGTGATCGAGTCTCAGCGCAGCCACATGGAGGAGATGGAGGGAGCGTCAGAGCTGCTGAGGGAGGCGCAGAGGAAGAAGGAGGCCGAGTACGAGGAGAGACTCCTGCAGCTCCGCCAGCAGCAGAACTCCAAACTGAGGTGCTTAGACCCAACTGAGCCTGTGTGTGTGTGTGTGTGTGTGTGTGTGTGTCTGTGTGTGTCTGTGTGTGTGTGTGTGTGTGTGTGTCTGTGTGTGTGTGTCTGTGTGTGTCTGTGTGTGTGTGTGTGTGTGTGTGTGTGTGTGTGTCTGTGTCTGTGTGTGTGTGTGTGTGTGTGTGTGTGTGTGTGTGGTCTGTGTGTGTGTCTGTGGTGTGTGTGGTGTGTGTGTGTGTGTGTGTGTGTGTCTGTGTGTGTCTGTGTGTGTCTGTGTGTGTGTGTGTGTGTGTGTGTGTGTGTGTGTGTGTTGTGTGTGTGTCTGTGTGTGTGTGTGTGTGTGTGTGTCTCTGTGTGTGTGTTGTGTGTGTCTCTGTGTGTGTGTGTGTGTGTCTGTGTGTGTCTCTGTGTGTGTGTGTCTGTGTGTGTGTGTGTCTGTTGTGTGTGTCTGTGTGTGTGTGTGTGTGTGTGTGTGTGTGTCTGTGTGTGTGTGTGTGTGTCTGTGTGTGGTGTGTGTGTGTGTGGTGTGTGTGTGTGTGTGTGTGTGTGTGTTGTGTGTCTGTGTGTGTATGTGTGTGTGTGTGTGTGGTGTGTGTGTGTGTGTGTGTGTCTGTGTGTGTGTGTGTGTGTGTGTGTGGTCTGTGTGTGTGTTGTGTGTGGTGTGTCTGTGGTGTGTGTGTGTGTGTGTGTGTGTGTGTGTGTGTGTGTGTGTGTGTTCTGTGTGTGTGTGTGTGTGTGTCTGTGTGTGTGTGTGTGTCTGTGTGTGTGTGTGTGTGGTGTGTGTCTGTGTGTGTGTGTCTGTGTGTGTCTCTGTGTGTGTGTCTGTGTGTGTGTGTGTGTCTGTGTGTGTGTGTGTGTGTGTGTGTTGTCTGTGTGTGTTGTGTGTGTGTCTGTGTGTGTGTGTGTGTGTGTGTGTGTGTGTGTGTGTGTCTGTTGTGTGTGTGTGTGTGTGTGTCTGTGTGTGTGTGTGTGTGTGTGTGTGTGTCTGTGTGTGTCTGTGTGTTGTGTGTGTGTGTTGTGTGTGTGTGTGTGGTCTGTGTGTGTGTTGTGTCTGTGTGTGTGTGTGTGTGTGTGTGTGTCTGTGTGTGTCTCTGTGTGTGTGTGCGTGTCTGTGTGTGTCTGTGTGTGTGTGTGTGTGTGTGTGTGTGTGTGTCTGTGTCTGTGTGTGTCTCTGTGTGTGTGTGTCTGTGTCTCTGTGTGTGTCTCTGTGTGTGTGTGTGTCTGTGTCTGTGTGTGTGTGTGTGTGTCTGTGTGTGTGTGTGCGTGTCTGTGTGTGTGTGGTGTGTGTGTGTGTGTGTGTGTGTGTGTCTGTGTGTGTGTGTGTGTGTGTGTCTGTGGTGTGTGTGTGTCTGTGTCTCTGTGTGTGTGTCTGTGTGTGTGTGTGTGTGTGTCTGTGTGTGTGTGTGTGTGTCTCTGTGTGTGTGGTGTGTGTGTGTGTGTGTGTCTGTGTGTGTCTGTGGTGTGTGTGTGTGTGTGTCTGTTGTGTGTGTGGTGTGTGTGTGTGTGTGGTGTGTGTGTGTGTGTCCTGTGTGTGTGTCTGTGTGTGTGTGTGTGTGTGTGTGTGTGTGTGTGTTGTGTGTGTGTCTGTGTGTGTGTGTGTGTGTCTGTGTGTGTGTGTGTGTGTCTGTGTGTGTCTCTGTGTGTGTCTCTGTGTGTGTCTGTGCGTGTATGTGTGTGTCTGTGTGTGTCTGTGTGTGTGTGTGTGTGTGTGTGTGTGTGTTCACTACAGAAACAGACTCTTTGTTTACAGCTGACTCAGACAGTGTTGGACCTGCAGCTGAATGGGAACTATTGATCGTGTTTGTTTGGAGCTCGTTAGCGAACAGTCGGCGGACACAGGTTAATGAAGCACCTGGATGATCAGCGTGTTGTTGTGGTTCTCTCTCAGGTCACATGTGAACAACAACGTGACGATGATCAAGCTGCAGAAGCAGCTGACTGACAGGTCCAACGCCGTAACAGAGCTGGAGGGTCGATTTCTGCAGCTGCAGGAGGTGAGACGATGTTTCCACAGCCTCCTCTCTCTGAGTTCAATACTCACAGATCAATACAGAGTTCAGCTGCTGGCTCTGATACAACAGGTCTGTGAAGAGGAGACAGACTCCTCACAGTCAAATTCATTCTCTGCTCAACTTCACCCGTATTATTCTGTTGTTTCACACCCATCCTTCTCACAATGATTCATTCAGCTGAGGTTCATCCTCCTCTGTCGACCACTTCCTGTCTCACGTTAGAAAAAGAGTCAAAGCACAAAAACAGGAACAGACAAAGACATGATAAACATATTAACACAATCACGTCGACACAGTGCAGCTGCTGAACGTCACCCTGAACAGAACAGACTTACCCACTCGTCCGTGACTCCTCAACCATTCACACACTCGTTCAGAAATCACTGGACTGGAGCTACAACCGAGCATCACCTCCTCCCGACGCTTCAGCTCCTGCTCCTGCTCCCACCTTTCATTCACAAAGCTGACAGACTCCGCCCACCATGCCGGTCGACAGCAGAGACACCTGAGCTACACAAATCAACAGCCGGCTCGAACAAGGACGAGCCCCGTGTGTCGCAGCCTGGGTCAACGGCTGAGTCAAGAGACTTTTTATTATTGAGAAACAATAAAAAGGAAGGGCCACCTCTGTGACAACTACTAAGACATTTACAAGTCACTGACTCGTTACTGACGACCCTTCAAAGATACACTTAGTGCTCACTTTATTAGGTACACCTGTGAAGTCTAAATCAGTGGTTCCCAACCTTTTCCATCTCATGTCCCACCTGAAAATCTCAAACATCCATAACAATAAGAAACGTCCTCAGAGCAGTTTTTATTTTAATGATGATGATCAAACATCAGTTTTTCTTTTCTGTTTTATCCGACAGGAGAGATCTGATCCGTCCTCTGTCTCCGCCCCTCCCACTACAGAACCACTGCTCCTCCTTACAACCACAGTGGATCTCTGAGCTCTTCACACAGACATACTGATCAATACAATTAATCTAACAGTAAATATAGGTAAAAGAAGAGAAATCAGACAAACAAGCTCCAGTCTTCATCATGTGATCTTTGAATCACAGAGAGAGAAAACAAGAACATGATGCGGTTCAGCAGCAACATAAAGAACACTGTCTCATCACAGTGATGGGTCTTAACACGGAGAAAAGAAAACAGAGAATCAGTTTTTAAATATATATAATATAAAATATATATTTTAATGTTTTTAATGTTTATTGATCCAACAGGTGTGCAGTAAGCTCCGCCTTCAGAGACAGAACAGATGTTGAATCACATCAGTGACACATCAGGGTCACAGAGGTCACTGAGGAACAGCATTAACCAGAGGAAGACAGTGAACCTGAAATGTTGTCATGTGGTTTCAGAGTCAGCTGACGCTGAAGGCCAGTCATGACGCAGCGATGCTGAAGGTGGACGAGCTGTCGGGGGAGCTGAAGGACGAGAGGCTGAAGAGTCTGGACCTGGAGAAGCAGCTGCAGAGCTGCAGCATTTCCAAGAAGAAGATGGAGCAGGTGAGTGCTGCTCTGCACCAGGACTGTGACCAGGGTTCAGAGCTCTGGTGCCAGTCCACTGGGTCCAGTCCGGCTCAAACCCTGCACCAGACCTCAGACTCTGATCGATCATATTGATCAGAGTTAATGGAGTGAACTCCTCACTGCACCTCGACATAGAGCTGCAACAATCAGGCGATCAAAAAGAAAATCATTTAATTATTTCAAACATTTTTAACCAATAAAATTGAGATTTCAGCTGCTGAGAGTCAGAAATGAAACAGAAGAAGTTTCAGTCAAACATCAGATCTGGAAAGTCAGAGTTTAACCCTGGTACCAAATCCTGATGTGTCCTCCTCTCTCGTCTCCTCCTCTCCTCGTCTCCTCTCCTCCTCGTCTCCTCTCCTCTCCTCGTCTCCTCTCCTCCTCGTCTCCTCTCCTCTCCTCGTCTCCTCTCCTCTCCTCGTCTCCTCTCCTCCTCTCCTCCTCTCCTCGTCTCCTCTCCTCCTCTCCTCGTCTCCTCCTCTCCTCCTCTCCTCCTCTCCTCTCCTCGTCTCCTCTCCTCGTCTCCTCTCCTCTCCTCGTCCCCTCTCCTCTCTCCTCCTCTCCTCGTCTCCTCTCCTCGTCTCCTCTCCTCGTCTCCTCTCCTCGTCTCCTCTCCTCTCCTCCTCTCCTCGTCTCCTCCTCTCCTCTCCTCCTCTCCTCGTCTCCTCCTCTCCTCTCCTCCTCTCCTCGTCTCCTCTCCTCGTCTCCTCCTCTCCTCTCCTCCTCTCCTCCTCTCCTCGTCTCCTCTCCTCTCCTCCTCTCTCGTCTCCTCTCTCCTCCTCTCCTCCTCGTCTCCTCCTCCTCCTCCTCTCCTCGTCTCCTCGTCTCCTCCTCTCCTCCTCTCCTCGTCTCCTCTCCTCTCCTCCTCTCCTCGTCTCCTCCTCTCCTCTCCTCCTCTCCTCGTCTCCTCTCCTCCTCTCCTCTCCTCGTCTCCTCTCCTCGTCTCCTCTCCTCGTCTCCTCTCCTCTCCTCCTCTCCTCCTCTCCTCGTCTCCTCTCCTCCTCTCCTCTCCTCCTCTCCTCTCCTCCTCTCCTCGTCTCCTCTCCTCCTCTCCTCCTCTCCTCTCCTCTCCTCCTCCTCTCCTCTCCTCTCCTCTCTCCTCCTCTCCTCCTCCTCCTCTCCTCCTCTCTCCTCTCCTCCTCCTCTCCTCCTCTCCTCTCCTCCTCTCCTCTCCTCGTCTCCTCTCCTCGTCTCGTCTCCTCTCCTCCTCTCCTCTCCTCCTCTCCTCCTCTCCTCGTCTCCTCTCCTCGTCTCCTCTCCTCCTCTCCTCTCCTCCTCTCCTCTCCTCCTCTCCTCAGTTGCAGGAGCAGATCAGTGAACTGGAGCAGGAGAGGGATTTGCTGAAGGAGAACAATGAGAAGCTGGTGAACAGGTGAGAGGTCTCACTCCACTGATTGTCTCGAGACAGTGTCATTCCTCACTTTGCTTAATGATCATTATAATGAGATATAATTATAATTATATATATATATATAATGAGATATAGTTATAATATTCGTCTCTTGGTGTCTCCAGTGCCTTGGATGTGTCCCAGCAGCAGAAGTGGCAGATCCAGGAGCAGCAGCTGAAGTTACAGATCTCTCAGCTGGAGACGGCGCTGAAGGCCGACCTCGTCGACAAGAACGAGATCCTGGACAAACTGAAGGCTGAGAGAGGTTCGTTACCTCTGTGTGTTAATTACAGGACTGATGTTCACGTTCTGCAGCACTGTCAGGCCCGCAGATAAATATAGATCCTCAAAAATAGATCACTTAATGTCTATGAAGAAATTAGTCTGTATTGTTTTAGCGTAGCAAGAATATGGCGATATGTATTTATATATATATATATATATATATATATATATATATATAAATCTGACTTGTAGAAATAACGGGAAACTCAAGAGAGTTGGTGGATGATGAGTCGTGACGTCATGAACACGTTTTCATCACGTGATGTTTTTCAGACACGAGCGAGAAGCTGACGGCAGAAAACCAGAGACTTCAGATCCAGTTTCTGGAGCAGAAGCAGCGACAGGAGGAGCTGAGTGAGCGTCTGAAGCTCTACAGCAGGGTGAGGAGACGCCGCTGTCTTCGTCATGATGATGATGATGATGATGATGATGATGATGAATACTTTCATCTCTACAGGAAGTAACACACACAGCTTAAAGTGAGACCATTACACATTTATTTTGGGACTGTACCTCTTCCAGAAAACTTTGTAAGGAGCTGATGCTTTTCTCTAATGTCTGAAATCATTAAATAAGAGTATGTATTGTATTGTTTCCATAACTCTCATATTCAAGGTGATTATACAGGTGAATATTTGATAAACCTTGTTATTTTTTTATGCAAAATGTCACATTCATAATATAAATTCTCAAATAATGAACCATTCTTTTGAAAAATATTTATCCACCATATCCACAGGTACAAATATAGAGACACATAATGTTTGTTAACATTATGATATTTTCATTTAGCATACACTTTTCATTTTCCAAGTTTTTCTTTTATTTGACCGCATTTTTTCACATGTAGTTTTTCTTTAATGTTGGTTGTTGAACTGTATATTTGAGTCCTGGGGGCGTGGCCTGTAAACAGCTGACTGACTGGAGTGATGATGTGTCTTTCAGAAGGATGAGCACGACGTGTCTGAACTGACTGAAGCTCTGCTGCTGATCAAGGTGAGAGGATCAGGGTCTTATCTGATGTTTGTGTTCATGTTTCCCTGAGGCTGACTGACAGTGTGTCCCGCCCCCCCCCCCCCCCCCCCCCCCCCCCCCCCCAGAGTCGTAAGTCCCAGAGGAGCGGCGACCTGGGCTTCCTGAAGGAGGTGGAGGAGGGAGGGAGCAGCTCGGTCAGAGAGCTGCGAGCCGCTCACGCTGAGACCATCCAGGAGCTGGAGAAGACCAGAAACATCCTGAGCATGCAGACCAGGATCAGCAAAGACTACAAGGTGGAGGGGGACACACGCAGACCACCAGATCCTCCCTCATCTTTTTACTGCTTTTACTTTAAACATGTTTCTTTTTCTTTTTTAGACCAAACTCATTTTAGGAAAAAAGTTCAAACAGTACTGGTTTGACTGGTGCAGTGACTGGTGGAACTGTCACTCATCAGCAGACTGTTGGTTGATGTTCATTGGCTGTTTTACCTTCAGTCTGGTTCCGAGCCGTCAGTCACATGACCACTCCTGCTTAGGTCATTCAGATGTTCGGCCTTCTGTAACTTTATGATTATTTGTGTGTTGTCACTAGCTAATTATGAGGAACTGTGCGTTAAAGTCTAAATTTGTTATTTTAACTCCTGTCATGGAAGTGTCCTGATGAGGTGTCTCCATGGTAACGTGCAGGTGGAGCTGGAGGCTGTGACACAGAAGATGAACAGTGATAAAGTGGAGTATGAGCAGCAGCTGGAACGACAGGCTCATCTGTTGGACACGAAGACGGCAAAGATCAAGAAACTAGAAGGTAAGAAAGAGTTTGTTTCCTGTGATTGATTGTTAAACACCGGCTAAAACCAAATGTAGTTCAGAGCTGCCCTGCTCTGTAGCTGAACTCAGATCTGAAGAAACGTCTCACCGATGTTTCTCTGACATGATGATGATGACGAAGGTCCAAGCAGCTCAACCCTGAAGGAGAAACTCAACATTTCACAAACAAACAGCCAATCAGAGCTTCACAGCAATGATTTCATTAACCTTGACAACAGAGCCATCCGTCGATTGGCTGAAAACAACAACACATACCTGTTCATCTGCATATAAAGCAGGAAGTGAGATCTGATCACGGGGGCAATCGAGACGCATTTTACAGCAGGTGTGAACTGACGAACTCAGAGCTGATGATAAAGACCAGGTGTACACCAGGTGTTTCTCTGAGGCCCCTCCTCCTCTGCTCAGGTGTCCTCTGTCTCTGATGACTTGTCTGACTGTCTCCTGTCCGTCTCCTCAGCTCAGCTCAGAGGCGTCGCCTACGGCACCAAAACCTACGTCTTCAAACCGGACGTCACCGACGAGGACGAGTTTGATGAAGCTCTTCACCTGGAGCGAGGAGAGAACCTCCTGGAGCTGCAGATAGTCGGCGCAACGCTGGCCCCGTCTGCCCTGGAGGCTCTGGGCGACGCTGAGCCCTCCACCTTCTGTACGTACTCCTTCTACCTGTTCGAGCTGCACGCCACGCCGGTGGTGACAGGCGTCAGACCCGTCTACGGCTTCACGTCCAGGTACGTGGTGAGCGTGGATGACCGCTTCCTGGACTACCTCAGCAGATCCTCCGTCACTGTGGAGCTGCATCAGGCCCTGGGTCTGGATTGGAGGACGCTGGGCTCCGGACGGCTGAGACTGCAGCAGCTGCTGGAGCATGATGGGAAAGTCCACGGGACCGTCCCGCTGGTCGGTGAGTGACACAGACACACAGACAGGTTCAAACCTGTTTCCTTCCTGGAGGCAGTTTGTCGAGTAAAGAAGCAGGTCCGGTTCCAGGTCCGGGTCCGTGTCGCCACAGGTTTCAGGTTCAGGGGTCTTCAGCACTGACGACATGTTTCCCGCCTCAGGAGCAGCTGATGAGCTGAGGTCTGTGGGCTCGGTGGATTACTGGCTGAGACTGAGGATCCCCATGACGGAGAGCGTCCTCCTCTACAGGGAGAAGGTGAAGGCTGTGGGCCACGTCCACTCAGCCCCGACTGAAGGAGCACAGGTACCTGCTCCCCACACTTTATTAAAACCTCAGCTCCAGTCCACCTGTCCGTCAGTAATAATCACATCACCACGGTAACAGCAGCAGCATCACTGAACACCTTCAGATGTGACTCTAACTCTCCTGTCTCCTCTCTCCTCTCTCCTGTCTCCTGTCTCCTGTCTCCTCTCTCCTCTCTCCTGTCTCCTGTCTCCTGTCTCCTCTCTCCTCTCTCCTCTCTCCTGTCTCCTGTCTCCTGTCTCCTGTCTCCTCTCTCCTCTCTCCTCTCTCCTCTCTCCTGTCTCCTGTCTCCTCTCTCCTCTCTCCTCTCTCCTGTCTCCTGTCTCCTGTCTCCTCTCTCTGTCTCCTCTCTCCTCTCCTCCTGTCTCCTCTCTCCTCTCTCCTCTCTCCTCTCTCCTGTCTCCTGTCTCCTGTCTCCTCTCTCCTGTCTCCTCTCTCCTCTCTCCTGTCTCCTCTCTCCTCTCTCCTGTCTCCTGTCTCCTCTCTCTCCTCTCTCCTCTCTCCTGTCTCCTGTCTCCTGTCTCCTGTCTCCTCTCTCCTCTCTCCTGTCTCCTCTCTCCTGTCTCCTCTCTCCTCTCTCCTGTCTCCTGTCTCCTGTCTCCTCTCTCCTGTCTCCTCTCTCCTCTCTCCTGTCTCCTCTCTCCTCTCTCCTCTCTCCTCTCTCCTGTCTCCTGTCTCCTCTCTCCTGTCTCCTCTCTCCTCTCTCCTGTCTCCTCTCTCCTGTCTCCTCTCTCCTCTCTCCTGTCTCCTGTCTCCTGTCTCCTCTCTCCTCTCTCTCCTCTCTCCTGTCTCCTCTCTCCTCTCTCCTGTCTCCTCTCTCCTGTCTCCTCTCTCCTCTCTCCTGTCTCCTGTCTCCTGTCTCCTCTCTCCTCTCTCCTCTCTCCTGTCTCCTCTCTCCTCTCTCCTCTCTCCTCTCTCCTCTCTCCTGTCTCCTCTCTCTCTCTCCTCTCCTCCTGTCTCCTGTCTCCTGTCTCCTCTCTCCTGTCTCCTCTCTCCTCTCTCCTGTCCTCCTCTCTCCTCTCTCCTCTCTCCTCTCTCCTGTCTCCTGTCTCCTGTCTCCTCTCTCCTGTCTCCTCTCTCCTCTCTCCTGTCTCCTCTCTCCTCTCTCCTGTCTCCTGTCCTCCTCTCTCCTCTCTCCTCTCTCCTGTCTCCTGTCTCCTGTCTCCTGTCTCCTCTCTCCTCTCTCCTCTCCTGTCTCCTCTCTCTCTCCTGTCTCTCCTCTCTCCTCTCTCCTGTCTCCTGTCTCCTCTCTCCTCTCTCCTGTCTCCTCTCTCCTCTCTCCTGTCCTCCTCTCTCCTCTCTCCTCTCTCCTCTCTCCTCTCTCCTGTCTCCTCTCCTCTCTCTCTCCTGTCTCCTCTCTCCTCCTCCTCTCTCCTCCTCCTGTCTCCTCTCTCCTGTCTCCTCTCTCCTCTCTCCTGTCTCCTGTCTCCTGTCTCCTCTCTCTCCTCTCTCCTCTCTCCTGTCTCCTCTCTCCTCTCTCCTGTCTCCTCTCCTCCTGTCTCCTCTCTCCTCCTCTCCTGTCTCCTGTCTCCTGTCTCCTCTCTCCTCTCTCCTCTCTCCTGTCTCCTCTCTCTCTCTCCTCCTCTCTCCTCTCTCTCTCTCTCCTGTCTCCTCTCTCCTCTCCTCCTGTCTCCTCTCTCCTCTCTCCTGTCTCCTGTCTCCTCTCTCCTCTCTCCTCCCTCCTCCCTCCTCCCTCCTCTCTCCTCTCCTCCTGTCTCCTGTCTCCTGTCTCCTGTCTCCTCTCTCCTGTCTCCTCTCTCCTCCTCTCTCCTCCTCTCTCCTGTCTCCTCTCTCCTCTCTCCTCTCTCTCCTGTCTCCTCTCTCCTCCTCCTCTCTCCTCTCCTCTCTCCTCTCTCCTCTCTCTCTCTCTCTCCTCCTCTCTCCTCTCTCCTGTCTCCTCTTCTCCTGTCTCCTCTCTCCTGTCTCCTGTCTCCTCTCTCCTCTCTCCTCCTCTCTCCTCTCTCCTGTCTCCTGTCTCCTCTCTCCTGTCTCCTCTCTCCTCTCTCCTGTCTCCTGTCTCCTCTCTCCTCTCTCCTGTCTCCTGTCTCCTGTCTCCTGTCTCCTGTCTCCTCTCTCCTGTCTCCTGTCTCCTCTCTCCTCTCTCCTGTCTCCTCTCTCCTCTCTCCTCTCTCTCCTGTCTCCTCTCTCCTGTCTCCTCTCTCCTGTCTCCTCTCTCCTGTCTCCTCTCTCCTCTCTCCTGTCTCCTGTCTCCTCTCTCCTCTCTCCTCTCTCCTCTCTCCTCTCTCCTGTCTCCTCTCTCCTCTCTCCTCTCTCCTCCCTCCTCCCTCCTCTCTCCTCTCTCCTCTCTCTCCTCTCTCCTCTCTCCTCTCTCCTCTCTCCTCTCTCCTCTCTCCTCTCTCCTCTCTCCTGTCTCCTCTCTCCTCTCTCCTGTCTCCTCTCTCCTCTCTCCTCTCCTGTCTCCTCTCTCCTCTCTCCTCTCTCCTCCTCTCCTCCTCTCTCTCCTCTCTCCTCTCTCCTGTCTCCTCTCCTGTCTCCTCTCTCCTGTCTCCTCTCTCCTGTCTCCTCTCTCCTCTCTCCTCTCTCCTGTCTCCTCTCTCCTCTCTCCTCCCTCCTCTCTCCTCTCTCCTCTCTCCTCTCTCCTGTCTCCTCTCTCCTGTCTCCTCTCTCCTGTCTCCTGTCTCCTCTCTCCTCTCTCCTGTCTCCTCTCTCCTCTCTCCTCTCTCCTCTCTCCTCTCTCCTCTCCTCTCTCCTCCCTCCTCCCTCCTCCCTCCTCCCTCCTCTCTCCTCTCTCCTGTCTCCTGTCTCCTCTCTCCTGTCTCCTCTCTCCTCTCTCCTGTCTCCTGTCTCCTGTCTCCTGTCTCCTGTCTCCTCTCTCCTGTCTCCTCCTCTCTCTCTCTCCTGTCTCCTCTCTCCTGTCTCCTGTCTCCTCTCTCCTCTCTCCTGTCTCCTCTCTCCTCTCTCCTCTCTCCTGTCTCCTCTCTCCTGTCTCCTCTCTCCTGTCTCCTCTCTCCTGTCTCCTCTCTCCTCTCTCCTGTCTCCTGTCTCCTCTCTCCTGTGTCCTCTCTCCTGTCTCCTGTCTCAGCTGCAGTCTTTGAGCAGCAGTAGCAGCAGCTGGAACCAGCTGTTCATCACGGTCCACGGCTGTCGAGACCTCGGGTCCAGATCATCCCAGCGTCCCAGTCCCTACGTGGTCTACAAGTTCTTCGACTTCTCTGACTCCCCAAGCGCCACCGTCCCCGACAACTGTGACCCCCACTTCGATGACCTCAGGTCCTTCTCGGTCCTGATGGACGGGGGTCTGGACCGGTACCTGAGGTCGGAGGTCCTGCAGTTCTACGTGTTCGACTACAAGGAGGAGCAGATGGACACGTACCTGGGGAAGACCAGAGTCCCTCTGCTGCCTCTGGCTCAGGACCACAGGGTCACAGGTGAGGCTCACCTGTGTGTGTGGGACTCTGGTCTCACTCAGGATGTCTTCTGTCGTGTGGCGGGGCAGAGCTGCAGTAATTATACACTTAATTGATTAGAGAATCTCAGGTCTTTTATTTTTGAGTTTTGAATTGAAGACGTCAGTTTTCAGTTTTTCTGATCTTCTACAGATCAAAAGACTAATAAAGAAAATAATGAATAGATGAATCAATAATGCAGGTTATTGATTATTGTTTGGCTCTTTGAGGCTGTGTGTGTTAGTGAAGGTCACATGGGGGGTTTCAGCTGCTCCGTAAACAGCTGCTTTACATTCACATCAAATCTGTTGTTGAGGTCAACTGTCTGATTTCAGATCAATACAATGGATTGATTTTATTTATATAATGATTTATAATATTGATTAATTTATAATAATAATAATAATTTGAAATATAAATTATAATATAACATCAATATAAATGTATGAGCCACATGAAATTAAATAACATTTTAATAAAGTTTGTTCTGAATGTTTCTCTCCTGTTGACTGACTCTTCTTCATGGTTTATCTCAGAGCGTGAGGACTCAGGTGTGTCTCTGTACGAGACATCTGCACCTGCTGAGGTGGTTGTCACCTGTCTTCTGATGTAGTTTGTCTTGTTTGTCCTTCAGGTGTGTTTGAGCTAACCGATCCCTCTGGACTCCCCGCTGGACACATACAGGTAACCCTGAAGTGGAAGTTCACCTACCACCCTGTAGAGGAGGAAACTGCAGAGCCGAAGAACGAGCACGGTGATGAAGAGGAGAGAGATGAACGACTGAAGGACAGAGACCTGGAAGAGATACTGCAGGAGGAGGACCAAGATCCTCCTCCTCTCTCCTCCCTCCCTCGTGTTGCTGCAGCTAAGGTGAGGAGATGAATCAACGACATCACAGATCCTGATGAAGTGATTTAAACAGACACAGACGTCCACACAGGTGATCTGTCCACAGTCCGGATGTTCAGACAGTGAAGACAGAGCTGCAGCACAGGTACAGACACATGTTCATCCTGCATGAACCAGCTGATACAGGTTTTATTCTTCTTCTCTCCGTCAGGCCCCGCTGCCAAAACTCAGACAGAAGACACAGGTGAAAGACGCACAGGCTGCCAAGAGAGTCACCTTCATAGAGTCGAGAGCTGCAGACGAGCAGGTGAGAAGACGTTAGTTTCCTGTTCTATCACAGACTGATCGAGAGTCTGTTCACCTCTCCTGCTCCTGAAACAGCTGAGAAACAAACAGCTGAGCTGATGGGAACAACGTGGACAGAGAAACAGAAACATACTGTACATGAAACCAGCTGACTCTGGACTGAACCTGGTCTCATCTGGTCAGGTGTTTCTGTACTAGAGGTTTGGACAGTAGAGTCAGACTGAAACTAAAATAAACCAGTTTATTGTTTTATTGTGTTCTTCTGTTAGCATGAGGACAGGAGCTCAGCAGGCAGGAGAGAGACGACATCATCACCTGGTGAACAGGTAAACTTACACAGAGTGAAACATTCCTCTGTTCTCACATAATCTACAGTAAAGTGAGGGATAGGTGAAGGTCTGAGTACTTCCTGTACACTCTGTCACTGTGTGTTACTGTGTGTTACTGTGTTACTGTGTGTTACTGTGTGTGTTACTGTGTGTTACTGTGTGTGTTACTGTGTGTTACTGTGTGTGTTACTGTGTTACTGTGTGTGGGACTCTGGTCTCACTCAGGATGTCTTCTGTCGTGTGGCGGGGCAGAGCTGCAGTAATTATACACTTAATTGATTAGAGAATCTCAGGTCTTTTATTTTTGAGTTTTGAATTGAAGACGTCAGTTTTCAGTTTTTCTGATCTTCTACAGATCAAAAGACTAATAAAGAAAATAATGAATAGATGAATCAATAATGCAGGTTATTGATTATTGTTTGGCTCTTTGAGGCTGTGTGTGTTAGTGAAGGTCACATGGGGGGTTTCAGCTGCTCCGTAAACAGCTGCTTTACATTCACATCAAATCTGTTGTTGAGGTCAACTGTCTGATTTCAGATCAATACAATGGATTGATTTTATTTATATAATGATTTATAATATTGATTAATTTATAATAATAATAATAATTTGAAATATAAATTATAATATAACATCAATATAAATGTATGAGCCACATGAAATTAAATAACATTTTAATAAAGTTTGTTCTGAATGTTTCTCTCCTGTTGACTGACTCTTCTTCATGGTTTATCTCAGAGCGTGAGGACTCAGGTGTGTCTCTGTACGAGACATCTGCACCTGCTGAGGTGGTTGTCACCTGTCTTCTGATGTAGTTTGTCTTGTTTGTCCTTCAGGTGTGTTTGAGCTAACCGATCCCTCTGGACTTCCCGCTGGACACATACAGGTAACCCTGAAGTGGAAGTTCACCTACCACCCTGTAGAGGAGGAAACTGCAGAGCCGAAGAACGAGCACGGTGATGAAGAGGAGAGAGATGAACGACTGAAGGACAGACACCTGGAAGAGATACTGCAGGAGGAGGACCAAGATCCTCCTCCTCTCTCCTCCCTCCCTCGTGTTGCTGCAGCTAAGGTGAGGAGATGAATCAACGACATCACAGATCCTGATGAAGTGATTTAAACAGACAGACGTCCACACAGGTGATCTGTCCACAGTCCGGATGTTCAGACAGTGAAGACAGAGCTGCAGCACAGGTACAGACACATGTTCATCCTGCATGAACCAGCTGATACAGGTTTTATTCTTCTTCTCTCCGTCAGGCCCCGCTGCCAAAACTCAGACAGAAGACACAGGTGAAAGACGCACAGGCTGCCAAGAGAGTCACCTTCATAGAGTCGAGAGCTGCAGACGAGCAGGTGAGAAGACGTTAGTTTCCTGTTCTATCACAGACTGATCGAGAGTCTGTTCACCTCTCCTGCTCCTGAAACAGCTGAGAAACAAACAGCTGAGCTGATGGGAACAACGTGGACAGAGAAACAGAAACATACTGTACATGAAACCAGCTGACTCTGGACTGAACCTGGTCTCATCTGGTCAGGTGTTTCTGTACTAGAGGTTTGGACAGTAGAGTCAGACTGAAACTAAAATAAACCAGTTTATTGTTTTATTGTGTTCTTCTGTTAGCATGAGGACAGGAGCTCAGCAGGCAGGAGAGAGACGACATCATCACCTGGTGAACAGGTAAACTTACACAGAGTGAAACATTCCTCTGTTCTCACATAATCTACAGTAAAGTGAGGGATAGGTGAAGGTCTGAGTACTTCCTGTACACTCTGTCACTGTGTGTTACTGTGTGTTACTGTGTTACTGTGTGTTACTGTGTGTGTTACTGTGTGTTACTGTGTGTGTTACTGTGTGTTACTGTGTGTGTTACTGTGTTACTGTGTGTGTTACTGTGTGTTACTGTGTGTTACTGTGTGTGTTACTGTGTGTTACTGTGTGTGTTACTGTGTGTTACTGTGTGTTACTGTGTGTTACTGTGTGTTACTGTGTGTTACTGTGTGTGTTACTGTGTGTGTTACTGTGTGTTACTGTGTGTGTTACTGTGTGTTACTGTGTGTTACTGTGTGTGTTACTGTGTGTTACTGTGTGTTACTGTGTGTTACTGTGTGTTACTGTGTGTGTTACTGTGTGTGTTACTGTGTGTTACTGTGTGTGTTACTGTGTGTTACTGTGTGTGTTACTGTGTGTTACTGTGTGTTACTATGTGTGTTACTGTGTGTTACTGTGTTACTGTGTGTGTTACTGTGTGTTACTGTGTGTGTTACTGTGTGTTACTGTGTGTTACTGTGTGTGTTACTGTGTGTTACTGTGTGTGTTACTGTGTGTTACTGTGTGTGTTACTGTGTGTTACTGTGTGTTACTATGTGTGTTACTGTGTGTTACTGTGTTACTGTGTGTGTTACTGTGTGTTACTGTGTGTTACTGTGTGTTACTGTGTGTTACTGTGTGTTACTGTGTGTGTTACTGTGTTACTGTGTTACTGTGTGTTACTGTGTTACTGTGTGTTACTGTGTTACTGTGTTACTGTGTGTGTTACTGTGTGTTACTGTGTTACTGTGTGTTACTGTGTGTGTTACTGTGTGTTACTGTGTGTTACTGTGTGTTACTGTGTTACTGTGTGTTACTGTGTGTTACTGTGTGTTACTGTGTGTGTTACTGTGTGTGTTACTGTGTGTTACTGTGTTACTGTGTGTGTTACTGTGTGTGTTACTGTGTGTTACTATGTGTGTTACTGTGTGTTACTGTGTCTTACTGTGTGTTACTGTGTGTTACTGTGTGTGTTACTGTGTGTTACTGTGTGTTACTGTGTGTTACTGTGTGTTACTGTGTGTGTTACTGTGTCTTACTGTGTGTTACTGTGTGTTACTGTGTGTTACTGTGTGTTACTGTGTGTTACTGTGTGTGTTACTGTGTGTGTTACTGTGTGTGTTACTGTGTGTTACTGTGTGTGTTACTGTGTGTTACTGTGTGTTACTGTGTGTTACTGTGTGTGTTACTGTGTGTTACTGTGTGTTACTGTGTGTTACTGTGTGTTACTGTGTGTGTTACTGTGTGTGTTACTGTGTGTGTTACTGTGTGTTACTGTATGTGTTACTGTGTGTTACTGTGTGTTACTGTGTGTTACTGTGTGTTACTGTGTGTTACTGTGTGTTACTGTGTGTTACTGTGTGTGTTACTGTGTGTGTTACTGTGTGTGTTACTGTGTGTTACTGTGTGTCTTACTGTGTGTTACTGTGTGTTACTGTGTGTTACTGTGTGTTACTGTGTGTGTTACTGTGTGTTACTGTGTGTTACTGTGTGTTACTGTGTGTTACTGTGTGTTACTGTGTGTGTTACTGTGTGTGTTACTGTGTGTGTTACTGTGTGTGTTACTGTGTGTTACTGTGTGTGTTACTGTGTGTTACTGTGTGTTACTGTGTGTTACTGTGTGTGTTACTGTGTGTGTTACTGTGTGTTACTGTGTGTTACTGTGTGTTACTGTGTGTTACTGTGTGTTACTGTGTGTTACTGTGTTACTGTGTGTTACTGTGTGTGTTACTGTGTGTGTTACTGTGTGTGTTACTGTGTGTGTTACTGTGTGTTACTATGTGTGTTACTGTGTTACTGTGTGTGTTACTGTGTGTGTTACTGTGTTACTGTGTGTGTTACTGTGTGTGTTACTGTGTGTGTTACTGTGTTACTGTGTGTGTTACTGTGTGTGTTACTGTGTGTGTTACTGTGTGTGTTACTGTGTGTGTTACTGTGTGTTACTGTGTGTGTTACTGTGTGTGTTACTGTGTGTTACTGTGTGTTACTGTGTGTGTTACTGTGTTACTGTGTGTTACTGTGTAACTGTGTGTGTTACTGTGTGTTACTGTGTTACTGTGTGTGTTACTGTGTGTGTTACTGTGTGTTACTGTGTGTGTTACTGTGTGTTACTGTGTGTGTTACTGTGTGTGTTACTGTGTGTTACTGTGTGTGTTACTGTGTGTGTTACTGTGTTACTGTGTGTTACTGTGTGTTACTGTGTGTGTTACTGTGTGTGTTACTGTGTGTGTTACTGTGTGTTACTGTGTAACTGTGTGTGTTACTGTGTGTTACTGTGTGTTACTGTGTGTTACTGTGTAACTGTGTGTGTTACTGTGTGTGTTACTGTGTAACTGTGTGTGTTACTGTGTGTGTTACTGTGTAACTGTGTGTGTTACTGTGTGTGTTACTGTGTGTTACTGTGTGTTACTGTGTGTGTTACTGTGTTACTGTGTGTGTTACTGTGTAACTGTGTGTTACTGTGTTACTGTGTGTTACTGTGTGTTACTGTGTGTTACTGTGTAACTGTGTGTGTTACTGTGTGTGTTGTGACCCCAGGTGTCTCAGCCGGAGGTGAGTCCAGCTCGTCGCCCCGCTCCAGAGGAAGAGGACGATGAAGACGAGTCTCACTTCTCTGAAGGACAGCTGGTCCCGGCGAGCTCTCAGTCCTACTCTGATGATTCTGAAATCTCTGAGGACATAATCCAAGGTGAGGACATTATTATTGATTGTCAGAATTACTTCCAGTGATCAATAAAAACATGCTGTTGTTGTAGCTGTGTTCCTGTTCAGACCCTGAGCTCTGTCTTACAGGTGCAGATGTTTCCTGAGCAGAACTCACATAAATACTGGATGAGCTGCCAATAGTGATAAAATGTTAATGACAGTGAATACCTCTCCCCCTCTCTCTCTCCCTCTCTCTGTCTCTGTCTCTCTCCCTCTCTCTCTCCCTCTCTCTGTCTCTGTCTCTCTCTCTCTCTCTCCCTCTCCCTCTCTCTGTCTCTCTCCCTCTCCCTCTCTCTGTCTCTGTCTCTCCCCCTCTCTCTCTCCCTCTCTCTGTCTCTGTCTCTCTCCCTCTCTCTCTCCCTCTCTCTGTCTCTGTCTCTCTCCCTCTCTCTGTCTCTGTCTCTCTCCCTCTCTCTCTCCCTCTCTCTGTCTCTGTCTCTCTCTCTCTCTCCCTCTCTCTGTCTCTCTCCCTCTCCCTCTCTCTGTCTCTGTCTCTCCCCCTCTCTCTCTCCCTCTCTCTGTCTCTGTCTCTCTCCCTCTCTCTCTCCCTCTCTCTGTCTCTGTCTCTCTCCCTCTCTCTCTCCCTCTCTCTCTCCCTCTCTCTGTCTCTGTCTCTCTCCCTCTCTCTCTCCCTCTCTCTGTCTCTGTCTCTCTCCCTCTCTCTCTCCCTCTCTCTGTCTCTGTCTCTCTCCCTCTCTCTCTCCCTCTCTCTGTCTCTGTCTCTCTCCCTCTCTCTCTCCCTCTCTCTCTCTGTCTCTCTCTCTGTCTCTTTCTCGGTCTCTCTGTCTCTCCCTCTCTCTGTCTCTGTCTCTCTCCCTCTCTCTCTCCCTCTCTCTGTTTATCTCTCTCTCTCTCCCTCTCTCTGTCTCTGTCTCTCTCTTCCTCTCTCTCTCTCCCTCTCTCTGTTTATCTCTCTGTCTCTGTCTCTCCCCCTCTCTCTCTCCCTCTCTCTGTCTCTCTCTCTCTCTGTCCACCCCTCTCCCTCTCTCTCTCCCTCTCTCTGTCTCTGTCTCTCTCCCTCTCTCTCTCTCTCTGCCCCTCTCTTCCTCTCTCTCTCCCTCTCTCTGTCTCTCTCTCTCTCTCTCTGTCCACCCCTCTCTCTGCCCCCCCCCCCCCCCCCCCCCCGAGCCACCTGTGTGTTCAGACCTTGATCATTCGCTGTTTATTTCCTTCTTAAAAACACACTGTTGTCCTCCCTCACTCACAATCACAGTCGTCTTGTTTCCTGCTCCCTGATCCAGATGTGGCCAAACAGGATCAGAGTGAATCGACTCAGTCGGACAGCGATGACTGCATCGTTCAGGGTCAGGCCACGGGGAGGAAGGTGAGTGAAGCCCCTCCCTCCGGGACAGGACAGAAGGAATAAATCGGTGGCGGTGTTGTTACCATGGAGTCTGGAACACATAACTGAGCTCTTGTTTTCACCGTGCAGTGATTTGTGAAGGTGTTTCTGTTCGTTAAACATTCATTGATCATTCATATTGATATGACTCTCTGCTGCTGATACTGATAGAGAGTCAGACCACTGTCCAATCAGGAGAGACTAATTATATCTAATTTATATTTTCCACCTAAACAACATCACAGTGTACTGGTGTGACATCACAATGTACTGGTGGTGATATCACAGTGACATCATAGTGTACTGATGGTGACATCACAGTGAGATCACAATGTACTGGTGGTGACATCATAGTTTACTGATTGTGACATCACAGTGAGATCACAATGTACTGGTGGTGACATCATAGTGTACTGATGGTGACATCACAGTGAGATCACAATGTACTGATGGTGACACCACAGTGAGATCACAGTGTACTGGTGGTGACGTCACAGTGACATCATAGTATACTGGTGGTGACACCACAGTGAGATCACAATGTACTGGTGCTGACATCATAGTGTACTGATGGTGACATCACAGTGCGATCACAATGTACTGGTGGTGACATCATAGTGTACTGATGGTGACATCACAGTGAAATCACAATGTACTGATGGTGACATCATAGTGTACTGATGGTGACATCACAGTGAAATCACAATGTACTGATGGTGACACCACAGTGAGATCACAATGTACTGGTGGTGACATCATAGTGTACTGGTGGTGACACCACAGTGAGATCACAATGTACTGGTGGTGACATCATAGTGTACTGATGGTGACATCACAGTGAGATCACAGTGTACTGGTGGTGACATCAGTGAATCCGGTGGGGGAGGGGTCACAGACCTGAACCCTGACAGACTCTGGTCCGTATTCGTCCTCAGTCCTCGGAGCGAGTTCGGGTGGAGGTGGTGTCTCTGAGCCTGAGGGCAGAGTCTCGCATGGCCCAGGACAGCAGCGTGGTGCGTCTGTTTGTGGAGTACTCCTTCCTGGATCTGCCCACGGAGGAGACCCCCCTCTCTCTACCCAAACCCCCCCAGGGCAAGAGCATCAACTTCAACTACAGCAAAGGTGAGATCCTGGACCAGATCTGTGCTCATGCTGCTGATCAGGTGTTACTGTGACTCCACCTCATGTTCTGATGTCACAGCTGATGGAGGGAGGAGTCAGAGTCAGGCTGTTCCCTCTCACACCTGCTCTTCACCTGAGCTCTCTCTGTAGTTCTCTGGGCTCCTTTTGAGCATGATAATAACAGGTGTAGTGTGGAGGATCGTTTGACATTCAGACTATGTGTCTGCTCTTCCTCAGTCATCCCTGTGGACGCTGAGGACAACGGGGCGAGGCGGCAGCTGCTGAGGGACGTCCTGCAGGGACGAAACCCTGCGATGGAAAGGTGAGAACACACCTGAGGACAGAGGGAAACAGCTTGTTGATGTTGTTGTTGTTGTTGATGATGTTGTTGTTGTTGTGAATCTTGTTGATGATGTTGTTGTTGTTGCTTTTGATGTGGATGTTGATGTTGTTGCTGTTGTTGATGATATTGTTGATGTTGTTGTGGATGTTGTTGATGTTTTTGATGTGGATGTTGTTGTTGTTGTAAGTGTTGATGTTGTTGATGTTGTTGCTGTTGATGTTGATGATGTTGTTGTTGATGTTGTTGATGTTGTTGATGTGGATGTTGTTGTTGTGAATGTTGATGTTGTTGATGTTGATGATGTTGTTGATGTTGTGGCTGTTGATGTTGTTGATGATGTTGTTGATGTTGTGAATGTTGATGTTGTTGCTTTTGATGTGGATGTTGATGTTGTTGCTGTTGTTGATGATATTGTTGATGTTGTTGATGTTGTTGTGGATGTTGTTGATGTTTTTGATGTGGATGTTGTTGTTGTTGTAAGTGTTGATGTTGTTGATGTTGTTGCTGTTGATGTTGATGATGTTGTTGTTGATGTTGTTGATGTTGTTGATGTGGATGTTGTTGTTGTGAATGTTGATGTTGTTGATGTTGATGATGTTGTTGATGTTGTTGATGTTGTTGATGTTGTTGATGTTGTGGCTGTTGATGTTGTTGATGATGTTGTTGATGTTGTGAATGTTGATGTTGTTGTGGATGTTGATGTTGTTGTTGATGATGTTGTGAATCTTGTTGATGATGTTGTTGTTGATGTTGTTACTGTTGCTGTTGTTGATGATATTGTTGTTGTGAATCTTGTTGATGATGTTGTTGTTGCTTTTGATGTGGATGTTGATGTTGTTGCTGTTGCTGTTGCTGATGTTGTTGATGTTGTTGTGGATGTTGTTGATGTTGTTGATGTGGATGTTGTTGTTGTAAGTGTTGATGTTGATGATGTTGTTGTGGTTGTTGTTGTTGTTGTTGTTGTTGATGTTGTGGCTGTTGATGTTGTTGATGATGTTGTTGATGTGAATCTTGTTGATGATGTTGTTGTCGTTGCTTTTGATGTGGATGTTGATGTTGTTGCTGTTGCTGTTGTTGATGATGTTGTTGATGTTGTTGATGTTGTTGTGGATGTTGTTGATGTTTTTGATGTGGATGTTGTTGTTGTCGTAAGTTGTTGATGATGTTGTTGTTGTTGATGTTGTGGCTGTTGCTGTTGTTGATGATGTTGTTAATGTTGTGAATGTTGATGTTGTTGATGTTGATGTTGTTGATGTTGTTGCTGTTGATGTTGATGATGTTGATGTTGATGATGTTGTTGATGTTGTGAATGTTGATGTTGTTGTTGATGTTGTTGATGTTGTTGATGTGGATGTTGTTGTTGTCGTAAGTGTTGATGTTGTTGTTGATGTTGTTGCTGTTGATGTTGATGATGTTGTTGTTGATGTTGTTGATGATGTTGTGAATGTTGTTGATGTGGATGTTGTTGTTGTGAATGTTGATGTTGTTGATGTTGTTGTTGATGTTGTTGTTGTTGTGGCTGTTGATGTTGTTGATGATGTTGTTGATGTTGTGAATGTTGATGTTGTTGTTGTGGATGTTGATGTTGTTGTTGATGTTGTTGATGTTGTTGATGATGTTGTTGTTGATGATGTTGTTACTGTTGCTGTTGTTGATGTTGTTACTGTTGCTGTTGTTGATGATATTGTTGTTGTGAATCTTGTTGATGATGTTGTTGTTGCTTTTGATGTGGATGTTGATGTTGTTGCTGTTGCTGATGATGTTGTTGATGTTGTTGTGGATGTTGTTGATGTTGATGTGGATGTTGTTGATGTTGTTGATGTGGATGTTGTTGTTGTAAGTGTTGATGTTGTTGTTGATGTTGATTACGTTGTTGTGGATGTTGTTGATGTGGATGTTGTTGTTGTTGTTGTGAATGTTGATGTTGTTGATGTTGTTGATGTTGTTGTTGTCGTTGATGTTGTGGCTGTTGATGTTGTTGATGATGTTGTTGATGTTGTGAATGTTGATGTTGTTGTTGTGGATGTTGATGTTGTTGATGATGTTGTTGTGAATCTTGTTGATGATGTTGTTGTTGTTGATGTTGTGGCTGTTGCTGTTGATGTTGTGGCTGTTGCTGTTGTTGATGATGTTGTTAATGTTGTGAATGTTGATGTTGTTGATGTTGATGATGTTGATGATGTTATGAATGTTGATGTTGTTGATGTTGATGATGTTGTTGATGTTGTGAATGTTGATGTTGTTGTTGATGATGTTGTTGCTGTGAATGTTGATGTTGTTGATGTTGATGATGTTGATGTTGATGATGTTGTTGAAGTTGTGAGTGTTGATGTTGTTGTTGATGATGTTGTTGCTGTGAATGTTGATGTTGTTGATGTTGATGATGTTGTTGATGTTGTTGATGTTGTGAATGTTGATGTTGTTGTTGATGTTGTTGATGTTGATGATGTTGTTGATGTTGTGAATGTTGATGTTGTTGATGTTGTGAATGTTGATGTTGTTGATGTTGTGAATGTTGATGTTGTTGTTGATGATGTTGTTGCTGTGAATGTTGATGTTGTTGATGTTGTTGATGTTGATTACGTTGTTGTGGATGTTGTTGATGTGGATGTTGTTGTTGTTGTTGTTGTGAATGTTGATGTTGTTGTGAATGTTGATGTTGTTGATGTTGTTGTTGTTGTTGATGTTGTGGCTGTTGATGTTGTTGATGATGTTGTTGATGTTGTGAATGTTGATGTTGTTGTTGTGGATGTTGATGTTGTTGTTGATGATGTTGTTGTGAATCTTGTTGATGATGTTGTTGTTGTTGATGTTGTGGCTGTTGCTGTTGTTGATGATGTTGTTAATGTTGTGAATGTTGATGTTGTTGATGTTGATGATGTTGTTGATGTTGTGAATGTTGATGTTGTTGATGTTGATGATGTTGTTGATGTTGTGAATGTTGTTGTTGTTGATGATGTTGTTGCTGTGAATGTTGATGTTGTTGATGTTGATGATGTTGATGTTGATGATGTTGTTGATGTTGTGAGTGTTGATGTTGTTGTTGATGATGTTGTTGCTGTGAATGTTGATGTTGTTGATGTTGTTGATGCTGTGAATGTTGATGTTGTTGTTGATGTTGTTGTTGATGTTGATGATGTTGTTGATGTTGTGAATGTTGATGTTGTTGATGTTGTGAATGTTGATGTTGTTGTTGATGATGTTGTTGCTGTGAATGTTGATGTTGTTGATGTTGTTGTTGATGTTGTTGATGTTGTTGATGTTGTGAATGTTGATGTTGTTGATGTTGTTGTTGATGATGTTGTTGATGCTGTGAATGTTGATGTTGTTGATGTTGTTGATGTTGTTGTTGATGATGTTGTTGTTGCTGTGAATGTTGATATTGATGATGTTGTTGATGTTGTGAATGTTGATGTTGTTGATGTTGTTGTTGTTGTTGTGAATGTTCTTGATGTTGTTGTTGTTGTTGTTGTTGTTGACCAGGATCCGGTTCACGGTGGTGAGTGAACCTCCAGAGGAGGAGGAGCAGGAGAGAGAGTGTGAGGACGTGGGAGTGGCCTTCATCAGGATCCCTGAGATCCTGGAGACACAACGAGACCTGACGGAGACCAGTCTGACCGGTCAGCACACGCACACGCACACACACACACACACACACACACACACACACACACACACACACACACACTCTCTCTCTCTCTCTCTCTCTCTCTCTCTCTCTCTCTCTCTCTCTACAGGACACATGACAGCAGCTCTCAGCATGAATTGTGTGTGTGTGTGTGTGTGTGTGTGTGTGTGTGTGTGTGTGTGTGTGTGTGTGTGTGTGTGTCCTCTCAGTGTTGGATGTGGGGGACAGCAGTGAGGTGGTCGGCAGTCTGACTGTGTCTGTGGAGGGTCTGGAGGCTCTGCAGGCCATCATGGAGGACCAGGACCAGGACCCTGAACGAACCCCCGTCTCGTCTCTGCTTCCAACAGCATGAGGCATCGCTGACTCAGCATCAGCTGACATCATCGACCAGACAAACTAACGACATACATGAGATGTTTCAGGACGGGGTCTGAGGCCTCAGGGTTTTCATGTGATCCGGATCAGAGTGGAACTGAACATGTTCTACATGTCAGTGAGTTTCACACTGAAACACAGTCTTGTTTAAAAACTTGATCAGTTTCAGGTCATGGTTGAAACGCACCTCTGGCCAGATGTGAGACAGTGACCTGAGCAGCCACCAGGTGGAGCTGTGAATACAGTCTGTATAAAACACAGAAGAAGAAGAACTGAAGACCAGTGTCCCTCTGCTCTGACATATTAGTGAGTGTTTAATGTCCAACAGCTGTTTAATCCAGTTTTTATTTAATTATTTAATGATGTTTTTACTGAGTCCGTGTGAGTGTGCTGATCCAGGTGAGCGGACTCACCTGCACAGTCCAGACTCATGTGTCAGTCTGTGTCTGTTTATCGGAGAGAGTACGTGCCTTAAATCTGAGCTTTCCTCTGAAGTTTTGTATTGTGCTCTAATAAAGAGAGTTTCTCTTCACACCTGGGTCCAAATATCATCAATGTCATCATCGCACAGCTCTGTGATCCAACATCAACTCTGATATGAATCTGGTCAGTATGATCACAATATTCAATAATAATCAAGTACACATTTTACATACAAACATCCCGCTCAAAACTACATTAGCTTAGGTAAAAAAACGGTTCAAGTAAAAATGAAGAAAAAACTGAAAAGAATAGAAACTAAATTAATAAACATAATGAGACTCATACATACGCCCATGTGATTACTGCTGTGGGCTTTGTTGCTCCATGTATTATCTCACCTGACTTCCTCAAGTGTTTTTGACAGAAAGCCTTTGCTGTTCAAAATAAACATTTTTAAATAAACTTTTTTTTTTTGTGTGTGAATTTTTGTTTTCTTTCTTCCCAGAAAAAAAAAGTCACTTGCCTCTCGTGGCTTCAGTAATAAACTGTTCTTATAATGTATTAAATTACTGTAAATCCAGAACCTGTCATCACCTCAGGTTGAAACGTGTTGACTCTGAACTTCCTGTTTCTGTTCCCGACAAGTGAATTTAACAATGTTTGTGTGATCAGCCGTTGAGTCTGAGTTGACTCCGGACTCTTGGACTCAGTCCTGTTCCTGATGTAGATTTAGGTCTCGTCTGCACAGAGATTGTTAAACAGCTGTTGTCTGTAGAGGCGAGGCGAGGCTCAGTGGGCGGCAGGATGTCAGCTCCAGCTGACACAGACGGGACGTGTGGAGAAAAGACTGAGGAGACACAGAAACATCAACACTGAACAGCTGAGGACGGAGACACTGTCACTGCAGCAGGTAAAGATTCATTTACTTCTTTTATTTATTGAGACTCTGCAGCAGGTTTAATGTCAAACTTTACCTGCAGCTGCTTTTATCATTTAACAAGAACAAGACTGAGATTTTTGTGTTTGTCTTCTCACGTTACAGGAAACATCTTTGACTTGGGTAACGATCAGCAAACAATAACATTAAATCATCTGTATTAATGGAGCACTTATTCATTCTTTGTACTGTATCATTGAACATATTCAGAAATGAATTAATTAATGAAACTATTGAACTACTGAAAGTAATTGTCATGATGATGAACGTGACTGCTGATGTTTTAGAAACCAAACCAGGAAATAATGAACAGTGATGATCATGAGAATTATTCTTATAATTCTTATAATGATAAGACCTGTAAATATTCTGTTTATATTTTATGTTACACTGAAAACAGGAAGTCAGGGATCAGCTGTCATGGAGGAAGAGTCTGTGTTTGTTGGTTTGTTGTCTCATACGTTTTGGCCACAGTTTGTGTATTTGTTGTGTCTTTCTTTCCCTGTGACATCTCCATGGCAACATCCTAAATGATGCTGCAGTCTGTCATTGAACGTCCCTCTGTAGGAATACAGCAGGACGTCCACAGGACTTCAGCTGTTCATGAAGGTTGACCATTCGAGCCGAGCCGCACACACAACACACTGTTATTACTGTGATGCTGCAGCAGGAGGTATGAGATGAGATAAAGATAATATATAGATGAGATAAAGATAGTATATATATTAGATAAAGATAATATATAGATGAGATAAAGATGATATATAGATTAAATAAAGATGATATATAGATTAAATAAAGATGATATATAGATTAAATAAAGATGATATATAGATGAGATGAGATAAAGATAATATATAGATTAAATAAAGATAATATATAGATTAAATAAAGATGATATATAGATGAGATGAGATAAAGATAATATATAGATTAAATAAAGATAATATATAGATTAAATAAAGATGATATATAGATTAAATAAAGATGATATATAGATGAGATGAGATAAAGATAATATATAGATTAAATAAAGATAATATATAGATTAAATAAAGATGATATATAGATGAGATGAGATAAAGATAATATATAGATTAAATAAAGATAATATATAGATTAAATAAAGATGATATATAGATGAGCTAAAGATGATATATAGATGAGATGAGATAAAGATAATATATAGATTAAATAAAGATGATATATAGATGAGATAAAGATGATATATAGATGAGATGAGATAAAGATAATATATAGATTAAATAAAGATAATATATAGATGAGATAAAGATGATATATAGATGAGATGAGATAAAGACGTGATGGAAAGGAGATAGAGATGAGATAACGAGATGCACATGAGATGAGATTGAGATCAGAATCTCATCCAAATGAACAACATAAATAAGATGAGCTGAGTTAAAGGAAAAGGTAGATTTTCAGCCTCAGCAGTAAAAGCAGAACGTAGCAGCTGATTGATGAGGCAGGATCTAGGCTTTTCTGTTTGACTGTTATTGTATTTGTTTAAGATTGATTGTTCTCTTCCACTGCACTGTAGTTTTTATTTTCCTGTTGAATCTACTTTATTTTATTTTGTCTTTTCAAAACCTGTTCACAGTCTGTTTATCACCGTGTGTTTCTTTCATGGTTGACTTTTATCTTTTGAGTGCAGCCCCTTGTGGTTGAACGACATTTCCAGTTGAGTTTATGGGTCAGAGACCAGGACCAGGTTTTGTGATTGTTCAGCAGCAGGATGATCTCCTTCACGCAGATCTGATCTGTAAAAAGACTTAATCAGATTCATCGTACAACACAGTATAAAGAACATTTAAATAAAGATGGACATGAAACAAACCAAAAGAAAGGAAATAGAAAAGATTAGTCATGTAGAATTACTCAAGCTTGTGCTAAAAGTGAAGGTGTTTATATAAAATGTTCCTGTTTAATGCGGCAGACTTAAAAATGCTTCACAGTGCTGTGTAAACACTGCAAGTGTCTTTAACCGGTTATGAAATAATTTAACAAGAAGAGCAACAAGACACCAGATAAAAACGCATAAAGAGATAATAAAGAGAGATATAAAGACACAAAGAGAGATTTGACATATGTAAGAACTCATTAAAAAACACTTTAAAACTCATTAACTGAGAAGTTCTCATTCATGTAAAGCTGAACATCGTCATCGTAGAAGTGATTAGAGTCAAACTGATGGACTCTGTGTCCTATAGAGAACATGTAGAGAATAACAGAGGACCCAGGACTGAACCCTGAGGAAGTCGTTACCTGACTGGTATCTGGCCTGTACCAGACTGTACCTGTGTGTGTGCCCCCCCCCCCCCCCCCGGTCAGTCCAGGATTAGACTCATGAGACTGTTGGTGTGTGTCGTCCAGCTGCAGCACAGACGTCACCATGAGTCTGGATGAGGACGCTCGCTGGCTGGAGTGGGTCACAAAACAGTTTGAGAGCATCGCGGGAGACGACAAAGAGATCGACCTGGACGAGTTTAAAACAGCTCTGAAGGTCAAAGAGGTGAGTCACCGAAGCTGACACACAGGAGACCTGATGCTGGTTTAGACTCTGACCTGTGCTGTGACCTTGTGTTGTCATGTGTGTGTTGTTGTGCAGTCTTTCTTTGCCGAGCGTTTCTTCGCTCTATTTGACTCGGATGGCAGCAGCTCCATCAGTCTGGACGAGCTACTCAAAGCTCTGGACCTGCTCATCCACGGCAGCGAGACCGACAAGCTCAAGTTCCTGTTCCAGGTCTACGACGTAGACGGTCAGTACCTGAAGGTCCAACACGGAGACAGGAGTGCATGCAGTGCATTCTGGTCTATTTAGGCCACTGACTGATGTATCAGGTGTTCCTCAGGTGTTCTTCTCCTCCAGTTGAAGGTTTCTTGTGTCTGCAGGCAGTGGCTCCATCGATCCAGACGAGCTGAGGACGGTCTTGAAGTCATGTCTGCGTGAGAGCGCCATCTCTCTGCCGGAAGAGAAGCTGGACGACCTGACGCTGGCGCTGTTCGAGTCAGCTGACAAAGACAACAGTGGCTCCATCACCTTTGAGGAGCTGAAGGCCGAGCTGGAGACGTTCCCTGAAGTGATGGAGAACCTCACCATCAGGTCTGACATCATCGACATTGGCGTTATCATCATGACCATCATCATCATCACCACCATCATCATAATCATTATCATCACCATCACCACCATCATCACCATCATCATCATCATCATTATCGTTATCATCATCATCATCACATCACCATCATCATCATCATCATAATCATCATCATCATCATCACCATCAACATCACCATCACCATTATTATCATCATCATCATCAGCATCATCATCACCATCATAATCATCATCATCATCATCATCATCACCATCAACATCACCATCACCATCATCATCACCATTATTATCATCATCATCATCAGCATCATCATCACCATCATCATCATTATCATTATCATCATCATCATCACATCACCATCATCATCATCATCATAATCATCATCATCATCATCATCACCATCACCATCATCATCACCATTATTATCATCATCATCATCATCAGCATCATCATCACCATCATCATCATTATCATTATCATCATCATCATCATCATCACCATCATCATCATCATCATCATCATCATCACCATCACCATCACCATCATCATCATCATCATCATCATCATCACATCATCATCATCACATCATCATCATCATCATCAGCATCACATCACCATTATCATCATCATCATCACATCACCATTATCATCATCATCACACCACCATCACCATCATCATCATCACATCATCATCATCAGCATCATCATCATCATCATCATCATCATCATCATCATCATCACATCACCATTATCATCATCATCATCACATCACCATCATCATCATCATCATCATCACCATCACCATCACCATCATCATCATCATCATCATCATCAGCATCATCATCACCATCATCATCATCATCATCATCATCACATCACCATTATCATCATCACATCACCATCATCATCATCATCACACCACCATCACCATCACCATCATCATCATCATCATCACCATTATTATCATCATCAGCATCATCACCATCATCACCATCATCATCATCATCACATCACCATCATCATCATCATCACACCACCATCACCATCACCATCATCATCATCACCATTATTATCATCATCATCATCATCATCACCACCATCATCACCATCATCATCATCATCATCATCACCATTATTATCATCATCATCATCAGCATCATCATCACCATCACCATCACCATCATCATCATCATCATCACCATCATCATCATCACCATCATCATCATCACCATCACCATCATCACCATCACCATCATCATCATCATCATCATCATCATCACCATCATCATCATCACCATCACCATCATCATCACCATCATCATCATCATCATCACCATCACCATCACCATCACCATCATCATCATCATCACCATCACCATCATCATCATCACCATCATCATCATCACCATCACCATCATCATCACCATTATTATCATCATCATCATCAGCATCATCATCACCATCATCATCATTATCATTATCATCATCATCATCACATCACCATCATCATCATCATCATCATCATCACCATCACCATCATCATCATCACCATCACCATCATCATCATCATCATCATCTTCCCCTCTCTCTCTCTCACCCCCCCCCCCCCCCCCAGTGCTGCTAACTGGCTGAAGCCTCCTGACCTGGACCAGAAGAAGCGTCAGACGCCCCGGTACCTGACCCGGGCCTACTGGCACAACAACAGTCGTAAGCTGCTGTTCCTGTGTGTGTACGCCTGCCTCAGCCTGCTGCTGTTCATGGGGGCCGTGCTGCACCACAGCCAGGGGGGGGCCTGGTTCATGGTGGCCAAGGGCTGCGGACAGTGTCTCAACTTCAACTGCACCTTCGTCATGGTACGATCCATCAGGACGGAGGGGGGGGGGGGCAGTCAGAGCTGGGAGGTCAGGAGGATTATTTACATCATGTTTATAATCCAACATATTTTACTGCACAGCTACAAACATATAATGATCTTCTGAAATATGATGCAGAGCTTCATCATTAAACTTCACAGATACAGCACACACTGTTGTGATATCAAAAGGATTTATATTTAACAATTTCACTTTATGTGTCTGATGAGTTTTTATTTTCTTTATGAAATACTTTTCTATTGTCAGCAGCAGTTCGTCAATGTGGAGACACTTTTATACATTATTATACAAACGTTCATTTATATTAAAGCTCCATACAGTCTAAAGGTAGATGTAGTAGTCCTTGTCTTAGACTTAGTCTTTGGTCTTTGGTCTTAGTCTTTAGTCTTTAGTTTTTAGTGGTTAGAGTTTAGTCTTTAGTCTTTAGTCTTAATCTTAATCTTAGTCTTTAGTCTTAGTCTTAGTTTTTAGTCTTTGGTCTTTAGTCTTAATCTTTGGTCTCAGTCTTTAGTGTTTAGTCTGGTTTAGGCTCTGACCTGGAGACACTGATCCACTGTGTGTTTGAGTTTATTTGTTCCTAAGATCAGCTGTTTGTGTTTGAGTTTATTCTTAAGATCAGCTGTTTGTCAGCCTCACGACTGAACTGCACATGTTGTTACTGACTCTAACTGTTGTGGTTGTGGACCTTACCTGTGCAGGTGCTGATGTTGCGGCGCTGTCTGACATGGCTGAGGGCCACCTGGGTGGTGAGGGTCTTACCTCTGGACCAGAACATCTTGCTGCATCAGATCGTGGGCTACGCCATCCTCTGCTACACCCTGGTCCACACGACGGCCCACATCTTCAACTTCGGTACAGACACTCAGGAGACAGGTACAGAGACAGGTGTCATCCTCAGTGTCTCCTCATGTCCCGTCTCTGTGTCTCTCAGTCCAGCTTTCAGAGAGCAGTGAGTTCAGCCTGTGGGAGTACCTGCTGACCACACGGCCCGGGATCGGCTGGGTGAAGGGGACGGCCTCAGTGACTGGAGTGATCCTGCAGGTGGTGATCTGCCTGATGGTGCTCTGCTCCAGCACCTTCGTACGACGCAGCGGACACTTCGAGGTGAGACACCCGGACACTGAGGGATGACAGGGGGAGGTGGATCAGGTGGATCAGGTGAATCAGGTGGATCAGGTGAATCAGGTGGATCAGGTGGATCAGGTGGATCAGGTGGATCAGGGGGAGGTGGATCAGGTGGATCAGGGGGAGGTGGATCAGGTGAATCAGGTGGATCAGGTGGAGGTGGATCAGGTGGATCAGGGGGAGGTGAATCAGGTGGATCAGGTGAATCAGGTGGATCAGGTGGAGGTGGATCAGG